>NW_026711609.1:214958-259493 GCF_026419965.1 Kogia breviceps
CCACTAGTTACACAGAGGAAAACCCTATCAGGAAAACCCTTGCTCCAGTGGTAAACAATTCTGAAGTTGGTCAGAGGTGGGGAATCATCTCTCATGCAGCCAGCAGCCCCCCCGCAAGGAACGTCCTCATTGCAAAGCTGGGGGACCATGTCAAGGCGTCCCTGAGTAAACATGAGCTGACCCCCAGGCCAGCTGCTGCTGAACTGTTCCCACCCTTCCCAGCTAAAACACCTGAATGTGTGCAAGGACTTGAAAGCCTAGAGGAAGGGCCATGGAGCCACACCAGCACGGAGGCCGACTTGGGGCCTGCAGGCCAGCCAGCATGGTCCTGGCCCCGGGCGCTCTTCTGGAAGCTTTCCATCTCCCTGCCCAATGTACCCCTCCTGTCCCGGCCCCCACCGCTTTTCTCCGTCCTCACCTCTGCCCGGGGAGAAATTCCAGCGGCAGGTATGGGTGACACATCCTCTTCTTTAGCAGGTGGCAGCGCGGCAACTCCTGCAGAAAGTCCACCAGAGCCCCACTCGCACCGGGCCACGCACAGAGCCGTGGGCCCTACTCCCTTCCACCAGCCCAGCCCCGAGACTGCCGATGGGGCAGAGAATATGGCGTCAGGCACAGCTGCAGGGGCTCTTGCTGCCTGGAGCGGTGTTTATATTGACCTCAGCCCAGGCACACCTGGGGAGGACTGGCCGGCCGGGTCAGACTGCCCAGGTCAGCCACTCCTCGCCCCTCAGGGGCTCACAGTTGCATAAAATGGACCTTGCTGCACCGGTCAGTTCCAAGGAACACGTGTAGGTCCTGAGGGTCAGGATAGACAAGGGGCTGCAGCCCTGGCTTGTTTTCTAACCATTTTATCTGGCCCATGAGTGGGAGACAACTTCAAGAAGACCCTCTCCTAATAAGAGGAACCCAGGAGTCAGGGAGAGGAGGGGTGGTGGGTGGAGACAGAGACCTGGTGCCCCGGCTGCAGTGGAAGTCTCTGGAAGACCAGGCGGAGGGAGGCCACACAGAGTGAAGCCCAGGGTCACAGACCTGTCGGAGCTGCTGTTTGTTAGTTCAAGTCCTGCTCTGAGGTGCTCTGTGTCAGCTCTGAGGGACAGGTGAGATGGGGGTGCTCTGCAATGAGGGCTATGCGCACGGTTCCTGTGTGCCCAGCCCTGCCGTGGTACCTGCACAAGGGTGTTCCGTATCCAAGGAGGGGCCTGACCACGAGAGCCCCGTGGGCTGCTGGGTAGCTGCACAGGTGAGCTCCATATCCTGGGAGGGGCCTGACCACGAGAGCCCCGTGGGCTGCTGGGTACCTGCCCAGGTGAGCTGTATATCCTGCGAGGGGCCTGACCACGAGAGCCCCGTGGGCTGCTGGGGAACTGGTAAAGATGTCGGGACAGTCGGTGAAGCCACTGAGGATATGCATCCAATAGTTCCTAATTCCTACACCCTGCTGGTCATTGTACCATCCCCCAGGACATAGTATTCTGTATGAGACGTACATGATGCTTTCTTCTGTATTCCATTAGTCCCAGAGGTCACAGAAATTTTGGCTTGTGACTGGCAGGACTCAACATACAAGGAAGACAGTACTGCTGGGCCATCCTCCCCCAAGGGTTCAAAACTTCCCGCACCACCTTTGGGGAAACTTAACTAAAACCTCAAAGATCTACCTCTGGAGAAGGGAACCCTCCTTCAATATGCAGACGACATTCTGATCCCCAGCCCTACTAAGGAGGCCTCTGAACTACCTAGCCAATAAAGGATAGAAGGTGTCCAAGACAAAGGCTCAAATATCACAGACTAAGGTGACCTGCCTGGGCTTCATTCTCACAGAAGGTCAGAGAAGCCCATCCCAGGAAAGGGAAGAAGTCATTTGCAGCCTTACCCCTTCTAAACCTAGAAGACAGCTTAAGGGTTCCTAGGGAGGTCGGGGTTTGCTGCATCTGGATCCCTAACTACAGTCTAATAGCTGGGCCTCTATAGGAAACATTGAAAGGAAAAGATGATGATCTGTTCGAATAGAATCCAGAAGCGGTCTTTCAAGAATGGAAAGAGCAGTTAATTCAGACCCTTGCCCTGGACCTCCCTAATTTAGCTAAACCCTTTGACCTTTACATTCTGGGTAGAAAGTGAATCGCCCTTGGAGTATTAGTGCAAAAACTGGGACCTCTTGAAATGGAACAATGCAAGAATGCCCTCCAGGTAGGAGAAAGTACGGTCACCAAGGGCTTGGCCCGCCGCCCCATCCAGCCAAGATACTGGGGGTATCTAAAAACCTGGAATCCGCAGCCCGCAAGGCCAACTCCCTCCTAAGGGGAAAGGGCCGCACACGGTGATCCTAACCACCCACCATGCCCTGAAGTTGCAGGCATCGCTCCGTGGGCACACTGACCTCGAGTGAGGAAGCCCTCCAACTCCAACCTCCAGAGGGACAACTGGGGGCAACGGGTCCCCATGATGACCCGTGTGACCATCACTTGACGTGGATCTTCTCTCAGAAAACAACAAGAGCGTGCCCCAAAAGAGCAGACTACTGCTTGCAGGACTTACTGCACCCAGAGCGGAGCTCATAAGCTTGGCGGGGGAACCCTAAATAACGCTGTCACCATAGAAACGCCTACAGACACCGCGGTGATGGCGGCGGCCGATGAGACCGGCTGCACTCCTGGCTACTTGAAAAGGCCGTTGACTCAGTGGCCGTCATGGGTCTGGATCACCACCGGCCCTGGACTGTGTGGGAGTTGAGCAGGCAGGGTTCTGACACCTGGTGCTGTTTGTACGTTAATTCAGGGGCCTAATTGAAGAAAGCGCAGACTACTGGTCAGAGCATCTAGGCTGGCAGAAACCGTCTGCCTAAGGTGGCCGAACAAATGTGGGCGGGGTAAAACCGGCCCCCCCAGCGTCTCTGCGCATCTCTTTCCTGCACCCTTAAAGGTCATTAGAATCTATAACACTTCAAATGCTGGGGCTCAGGCGGACGAGCAGTGAGGGAAGAGCCCTGGGGACAGTCAACCTCACCTGGAGGCTGCTGGGGAGAAGTTCTGCCCCTCCCCCCGAGTATGAGGCCTCCCGACTCAGCACGAAGCAGTTACAGAAGCGGGGTCTGCACCCTCAGCGCCCCAACAATGAGGAATGGGACAAAAGGCAGAGGAGGGGTTTGTCACCGGCAGAGCCCATGAAAAAATCCTGGGAGATAAAAATAGAATCCGGGCAATAAAGTAAAGTCTAACGTTGATTCCTTTGTGCTTTGTCTAATTTCACTTGCTCCTAGGTTTCCACATGCAGAGGTCCCACACCCGGCACTTCAGAACCTATTTCCTGGTGCAAAATGGCTGGGCCGACACCTCAGCTCGCGGGGCCCCATGCAGACTCCGCGACATGGAGCCTGAGCTCCAGCCAACCCGGCCCTCGAGACTCCGCCCCTTCTGTCCCGCTGACGCTGCCGGGATCCCCACACAGCAGCCCCGCCCACAGCCCTCGGGGGAGCGCACGCTCTCACCTCTCCCCGTTCTCTGATCAGAATCTAAAGTTTCCTTTGCTTCTGAACCAAACTCAGTCTCGTTCTCTTGGCTCCAATGACACGGGGCAGGGGACCCTTGTTGGGGCCCACTCTGCAGGATCAGTGACAGAAATTGAGAACATTGTAACTTCAATGAACAGATGTGTGAGCCAAACTGTAATTAACCTAGAGCCGTGTATAAGGCTCGGGTAAAATAAGATGTTTCCAACACTTCCATTTGATATTTCCATCACTTTAGTATAGGCAAGTTCAGTGAAGGGGATTGTCTTATTTGTCAGGTCAACATTGGAGAAATGAAGTGATTTCTTTCCAAGGATGTACATCGAATAATCTTGACTGAAGCTTCAATATAGTTTTGAATGCTTTTCCATTGAAAATGATACCTCTCTTTCAGCTCCCCCATTTCTGAGAAGCATAAAATCTTATAATTTATTATTACCAAAGGGGAAAGGTGCAGGGAGGGATAAATGAACAGTTTGGGATTAACACGTACACACTGCTATGTATAAATAGATCATCAACACAGAACTACTGTACAGCACAGGGAACTACACTCAATATTTTGTAATAACCTAGAAGCGGAAATAATCTGAAAACGAATAGATATTTTTATTGACATCATCTATCAATGACAGATACAATGTACCCTAAGGGAGGCCGATGGTCAGCGCTTCTGACCCTGAAGACTTTAATCATCTTAAGTTCGGACTCTGCCTACTGCCCAAGGCCCTTAATGAACATACGTGTAGCCATAGCTTAAAATTCCCCAGTTTAGGGTTCAGGGAGACACTGATTTGGAAACATCCCTGGTGTTCTCTTACCATGCACGGGACCCTTCCTACAGCTAAAACATGACTCTGACACCCAGAAGGTGGTACACCATTTGATCGGGAAGAGTTTGGAAAAGGCATCTCATCTCCTCATCTCCAGGGAGTCGGGTTCACCCCTCCAGCGTCTTTCCTAACAATCTCCCCACTTGGGGATGTCAGCACCTTCAACCTCCTGTTGCGCACAGTTTGGAATTTGTCCAGAGGATGAAGCGGAAGGATGAGAAACAATGAGAGAAAAGTCCTAGGTGTTCGGACAGGCACATGTCACTCTCATTTCCAATCAGGAAGACGAAATGACCAAAGGCTAAGATTGCCCATGGAAAAAGAATACGGTTTGAGGAAATCCCACTATTTTGTGGCCAGTTCCAAAAAACACAAGTTGAAAAATGGAACTCAGGATCACTAAAATTCACGAAACTGCAGAGTTGAAAATATCTATCATTGAAAAATGTCTTGAGGGAAGTCACCGAAAAGGAATTGTAAACAAGGGAGAATGGCAGGAAAGGGATTTGAAGAGGTAAAAAGGACTCATCATGAAAGCACAAAAACGGGGCTGAACATCGCCAACGGTGCAGTTAGCCAAAAAGGGCGTATGCTTTTTTCCTGAATATATTAAAGAAAAGGGCATACACCCTTTTTAGCCAACCAAACAGTGGGCATTGCAAATCAATACTACAAAAAGTATCACACTTCGCATCAGTCAGAAGAGCCATCCTCATAAAGTGTAAACACCAGAAATGCAGGACAGGGCGAGGAGTGAAGGGAGCCCTGTGAGGCTGATAGTGGAAATGTAAATTGCCAACGGGCACACTGAAGAAGTGTACTGTGTTTACTAAAACATCTAAACAGATGAGCTACAGAGCATAGGGCACTTGCACTCATGGGCGAATATCTTGGGAAAAACAAAAATCGTCAGGATACAGGCACCCCAACGTTTACCGCCTCTCTGTTTAAAAGAGCCTCGACTTGGATAAAACCTAAATATACCTGGAAGGAAAAAATGGATAAAAGAGATGTGGTACATATGTAGAGTGGAATATAACTCAGCCAGGAAATCAATGAAATAAGGCCAGTTGCATCAACTCAGGAGGAGTTATGTAAGATCATTCTAGGTAACATAAGTCAGAAAGAAAAAGACACATATCGTAAGATATAACTTAAAGGTAGAATCAACAATGGCTACACATGAAACAAATTACAAAACAGAAACATAGTCAAATATGTAGAAAACACACATAAGGCTGCCAAAGGGGAAAGGTGGGGAGGGGTGAGGCATTATCCAGGAGGTTGAAATTAGCAAAGATACCGTTCCAAATACCAAATTGATAATAGACGAGGCCTACACAGAACCTCAAAGAACTGCACTCAGCACACTCAAGTCACCAGAAAAAATTCTATACGACTGTTAAGAATCTGAAAAAGAATTTATTGATGTCTGTTTCTATGTGAATCAAGTGGATGTAGAACAGCAACAAACAGCGTTGAAAATCAGCTGTAACCAATATAACAATAGTAGAAAAAGACAGTGACAGACATAAAAACCCTTATAACTTTTGCTCAGGGGCTATGATGCAACATGGATTGAACACACCTAGACACACAGCAGGATGAGACATAAGGTTGGACACTCTTGGGACTGAGAGGATTGGTGAGGTTGAGTGAGCAAATGCAGACCCTTTAAAGTAATACTGTGTGCTACCCATTCCATGGGTCCCAACTCTCCAGGTGCAACGCAACCTTCCTACAGCTAAAAGCTGCATGGGAAGCCCAGAGGATGATACACCGTGTGATCATGAAAGGTTTCGACAGCGCACCTCATTTTTCATCTCCTGGTGCTCGGGTTCACCATTCCAGCCGCTTTACTAACAATCTCCCCACTTGGAGAATCAGCACCTTTAACCTCCTGTTTCGAACAGTTTGCAATATGTGCCGAGGATGAACGGGAAAAGGGGGAACCAATGAGAGACTCGCTGGAGGTGTTTGGTCGGGCACATGTTACTCTCATTTCCCATCACGAAGAAGAATTCACCAAAGGCTCAGCCTGACGCCCCGAAACCAGGATAGGGCCTGAGGCGATGCTGTGGTTTTCTGGGCCAGCTCACAAAAAGGGCAGTTGAAACATGGAGCTCAGGGGCACTGCAACTCACAAACCTGCACAGTGATAAATGACAACTACCATCCAAAAATACATTGAGTTAAGGCAACGAAGAGGATTTGAAAGCAAGGCAGAATTGCAGGAAACAGATTTCAAGAGGTAGATTGGAGTTTCCTTGAAAGCACATGAAAAGCGGCAGAACTTGGACAATGATGCAGTTGGCCAAAAAGGGAGTATGTGTTCCTTCCTGAATATATTCAGGTAAAAAAGCATACACACGTTTTGGCCAACCAAGCAAGCTGGGAGAGCAAATCAGCACTACAAAGAAGTCTCACTTCCCCCCGGTCAAAACGGCCATCTGAAAAAAGTGTAAAAAACCACAAATGCAGGACAGGCCATGGAGAACAGGAACCTTGTTATGCTGACGGGCGGGATGAAAATTGCCGCAGACACTCTACAAAAGTGTATGGTGTTTCCTAAAACATCTAAACAACAGAGCTACAGAGCATAGGGCACTTCCACTCATGGGCGTATATCTTGGGAAGACTAAAAATCAACAAGACACAGGCACCCCAAAGCTTAGGGCTGCTCTGTTTACAAGAACCTCGACTTCGGTACCCGTTCCATATCCCAGGAAAGAGAAAAATGGATACAGAAGTTGTGAAACTTATGTACAGTGGAATATCACTCAGCCATGAAATCAATGTCATAAGGCTAGTAGCAGCATAATGAGTGGATTTAGGTACGATAATTCAAAGTGAAAAAGGTCACACAGAAAAAGAAATTTATCAAAACATATCACTTATAGAGGGAATGTAAACATGGCTACAAAGAACTGAATTAAAACAGAACAGAGTCACGCTTTTAGAAAACACACTTATGCCTGCTTCAGGGGAAAGGTGAGGGGGGGTTTTCATAAAACAAGAGTTTGAAATTAGCACAGATACCGTTCCAAAAACCAAATATGTAATAGACAAGACCTACTCCTTGCTCAATGAACTGGACTCAACAGCTCCTATTCATCGCAGAAGAAAAATTCCAGCCCTTGTTTCTCAGGAGCTCTGGGGTCTACCTGCGAGGTAAACTTAACTCACCTGGCACAAGGCGGCCATCCCGGGTTTCACATCAACATGATCTCAGGCACAAACCTCCTGGCTTTTCCATTGTGTCTTTAAGTTACTTGTTGAAACAACTGCACAAATATGACAAAGATATAAAATCAGGCATCTTCTGCCCCAGTGCCTGCTCATAAATGATTTTCTGCCACTTTAAAGTGATAGAAAGATAGAACATTTCAACATTCTGCTGCCCTTATTATTTGTCATTTTTCTTGATATTTCTATTGAATACTCTTTCAATATTTTAACAATGGAACATTTATTTACCTTGTTCCAGACCCAGCCTGTAGTGGTAAAGGTTTTGTTGTTATATTTCTATTATGTTTCCTTTAAAAATCATTATGCTATTTAACTGGATTAAGTCAATTCTACAGGCATTTATCTTATGATATTGATGAAATTAATACATAGAGGGCAGTAGTACAAGTTGATTGTACTCCAGAGCCTCTATTAGCACAGTTAAGTAAGTATAACTATTATCTATATGTAAACCAAAGTACATGCCAAGTGAGACTCTCCGACGCTTCTTCACTGTCTGCCCCTCAAGCCTGTGAGAAATGGAATATTTCTTGCCACCTCAGTAAACAAAAGATGCCACAGTCATCCTCTCCAATGTGAGCGGGCAGGCTGAGGAACTCAGGATATGCAAATACAGGATGCAGGCCCCAGAGAGCTGAGGTGCATATCAAAGGAAGGAATTCGTGAGCCTGACTCCAGCATCTTCGCATAAGGAAAGCCCTGCATTCCTGTAGAACCTGGGAGAGCAGGTTCTCCTTAGCTGACAATCACCTTTTCACGTCCCCCATCACCTCCGCCAGCCCCCCGCCCTGTCCCCTCCCCCCCCCCGGGTGCTTTAGCTCAGGGAGGAAGGGGCGCACAGGGCCTCGGCTGAACAAGAGGCCTGGGAGCCTCGGGAGGAACTTTCGGCCGCTTTCCCCGCCGTCGGGAGGAGGGTCGCTGACGCTGCGGCCGGACCCTGCGCCTCCCTCGCCCCGTGTCCCCTCAGGACGTTCAGCCGCCCTCTCCCCACGCCCCCCGGGCCCCGCGAGCCAGGCCGAGGGCAGGGACGAGAGGAGGGGCCGAAGTTCCCCGGGACCAGACCCCGAGGCTGCTCGTTCTGCACAGCAGCGGCGGGTGGCCGCGAAACCCTTCCCCTCAGAAGCTGCTCTTGCGCGGCCGCCCGGGCACCAGACCCACTTACCCGGCCCGCCGTCCCCACGACTGTCGCGGCTTCGGCCGCCGGGGCCCCTCCGCAGCCGGCAGCATCAGTGAGGCCGCCCTCCCCTGGGGCTCCAGGGCAGCTCCGTGACGGCGGAGGGAAGAGACCCCGAGCCGGGAACTCCAGCTCTGAGGAAACGCGGGCTCCGTTCTGGACGCAGTGGGTGGGGCCGTTCTGCCCCGAGGCCTCCTGGGAGGGGGCGGGGCGCCGGGGGAGGAGCCGCCAGGAGCTCAGGGCCCCGTCGGGGGTCCTGGAGGGGCGGCCCGGCCTGAGGGCCTCGCCCACTGTGGCCGCAGCACAGGCCTTTTTCCTGCAATCCTACACAAAAAGTCAGAAAGATACACACGGTCTACAGTGAATGTTCACAAACGGTGGTTGCTGCTGTGCTTACTATCCTATTAAACGTGGGAAATCCATAACACACTTGAAGTTAGAAGTTAACTATGAATGTTTACCTTTCCTTATTATGTCTCTGCTATTCACAATTGTCGTTAATGAATCAGAGACTGTGGCATCACTAGTTAAAAATGAGCTCGTTTAAAAAATAGAACTCAGGCCCACCGGCCCTACTGTATCAGAATCTGCAATTTTACACTCTCTCCAGTGTACTTGTGGACCCATGAATAGTTGAAAGGTACATTTCTACCTCGACATTTCTCTTCTGTCTGAGAAATACGCACATTTTATCCAGTTTGATATAAATAAAACACTCAAAAATGCATATGTCCGTGTTGAAACCACCATTTTATCATTTCCTTTCCAGATGACTATAGTCTCTATACTGGTTTTATGGATCACATGACATACTCTTTTTTGTAGTTAGAAATAGAGAAAGTTACTTTGTGAAAAAAAATATATATGTATATATATATATATTAGTGGATGATTGAAGACACTCTTCTAAATTAAAACCAGTTCTCTTAATTTGCTCTTTTCTTCTTGCGTCACATTATGAACTCTTCCCGTGGCCACATGTCATGTGTACTTTTAATTTCAGGGACTGCTGACATCCCAGGATGTGCCCATAGATTTCTCTCAAGAGAACTGGGAATGCCTGGACCGAGATCAATGGGAATTGTACAGGGATGTGATGTGACAAAAGTATAGGATCATGCTCTCCTTGAATGAGGATACCTTCCTTCCAGAATTCCTTATCCACCCACAGGGTTTAGAGGCCTTCATTTGTAGAATGTCTCCTGGAATGTTCTGCTTCCTACAATAGGGTTTCAGATTGCAACGATTCAGGAAATATTGGGAGTTTGTGGGTATAATTTATGTTATTCTTTGAAAATTGCAGCCTTCTTTATAATATACTTTGTAACTGCTTGGGATGTGTCTATATGAACAGTGTACTATATGCTTCTGTTATAGTCCTTAGAATATTTTATTCTCTTATTATCTGTAACAATCTTCCATGGATTCTTTGGGCTTAAGGTGTATTAAAAGGGAGACGGCGATTCTGGGACTTCCCTGGTGATGCAGTGGTTAAGACTGCGCCTGCCAATTCAGGGGACACGGGTTCGATCCCTAGTCTGGGAAGATCCCACGTGCAACGGAGCAACTAACCCAGTGGGCCACAACTACTGAGCCTGCGTGCCACAACTACTGAAGCTGGTGCACCTTGAGCCCGTGTGCCATTTATTTTTAGAGAATAAAATCACCTCTGAGTGATTACAATTTAGACCAGCTAGTCAAAATTCTTTATCACCTGTTCTTCTCAAACACTGATCAATGGAACAAGTTTTACTAGGGATAAGAGTGTAATTGTATTCTAGAGTTCATATCGGCAATATGGTTTTTGACCTTGATGCTGGATCACGACATTTCAATGGTATAACTGCTATTAATTGTCTCTTTGTTCAATGATTAAAGTCTCACATGATCTGAGTTCAGACTGGAGCCATCCTGCTTGGTTTCTGTCTATTGCAGATTTCTTCCAGTATGAAAGGACAAGAGCAATACGGCTTACTTTACACAATGTCTTCAAACTAAATGATGACATAATCTACATTCAATTAATTTATACATACCCTACTGTAGAGCAGGGTTTGTTACGGTGGCAGAGCCCGGTAATTATGTAAAACTGAAACTTTTATCTGCACTGGTTCAAGTCCTCTTCCTAAGAATATGTTTATAATCAACACTCTTTCACAAGTTACCCAATTTAATTCACCATAGCATTCCTCATATTAACTAAATGGAAAATCCTAAGCTATATACAAATCCAGAAAGGGCCAAAAATCATCTGCCCACATGGATTATTACAACCCATTGCTGAGGCATTCAAATTACTTATTAAAGACCCACTATGTCCATCAACAGCATCAATTTATATATTATTGCCCCAATGCTAGCCTTAACCCTGGCTCTCACAACATGAATTCCTCTTCCCATATCTTAGCCACTAATTAATATAAATGTAGGCATACTCTTTATATTAGCCATATCACACCTAGCCATTTATTCCATCCTCAGTTCTGGATGAGCTTCACATTCAACATACTCACTCACTGGAGCTCTAGGGACAGTAGCATAGACAATCTCATATGAAGTAATGTAGCAGTTATTCTATCCTCAGTCTTACTGATAAATGGATCATTTACACTTTCAACAGTAATTATTACACAGGAACACCTATGACTATTTTCTTCTGACCCCTACTCAGAATTTTATTATCTCCGCAGTAGCAGAAATTCAATGAAGCCCCACTTGATTCAACAGAAGTAGAATCAAAACCTGTATATGACTTCAATGTAGAAGATGTAGCAGGCCCATTCACCTCTTCCTTGCTAGACAATATGTCAATTTCCTTATAATAAACATTTCCACAACAATCCATTTGTAGGAGCATTCGACAATCCCTAGGTGCCAGAATTATATACACCCCAAGTCATCATTAAAACACATCTAACAATCTCCTTTCTATGAATTTGAGCATCCTACCCACAATTTTGATATGACCAACGTCTACATCTCGTATAAAAATTTTTTTTCTACTAACATTAGCCCGATGTATATGAGAGTTTTCACCACCTGTCATCATACCAGCAACCCACCACAAACTTAAGAAATATGTCTGACAAAAGAGTTACTGTGATAGAGTAAATTATAGAGGTTTCAATGCTCTTATTCCTGGAATTGAATTCTTCCTAAGAATTTTATATTCTCCATGTTACCACATTACAGCACATGCTATATACTAAGGTTCACTAGGTAAGCTTCAGGCCCATACCCCCAACATGTTGTCGTAGATCCTTCCTGTACTAATAAACTCTCATTGTTTTTACTATCATTCTACTGACCATTATCACAGGAAATATAATTGTATAAGAAGCTCACACTGGTTAATGGTATCCCCATTCTAATAAAAAACACAAACCCATAAGCTACAGAAGCATCCAACAAATATTTCCTAAAACAATCCACCACACCAATACTACTTATAATGGCTAGTATCATTAATCTAATATACTCTGGTCATGGAACACAATGAATAACAAAAATCTTTCATCCAGCAGCATCCACCCTCATGACAATCGCCCTTGTCACAAAAGTAGGACTTTCCCCATTTCACTTCTGAGTGCCTCACGTCACACAAGGCGTCCCATGAAGAGCAGGCCTGATGCTATTAATATGACAAAAGTGCACCCCTGTCAGTTTTATACCACATGTCACCATCCATCAACCTAAATATACTATTAATCATAGTGATATTATAAATCATAGCTGGAGGCTGAGGGAGATTTAGTCAGACTCACCTGGAAAAAATTACACCCTCCTCATCAAGTGCCCATATAGGATGAATAACAGCCGTTATAAAGTATATTCCGATTATAACAATCCTAAACATACTAATTTATATCATAACAACACTCTCTTCTTATTATTTATGCCCAGAGCCTGTACTACAAGAGTGTCATTATCACACACATGAGGTAAAACACCTCCCATCACAATCCTTTTCCTCACCATTATAGTATCATTAGGACATAGTCCATCACTATCAGGGTTTTTACCCAAATGAATACTTATCCAAGAGATAACGAAAATGACAACATCATTCTACCAACATTAATAGCCATCACAGCAGTGCTCAGCATATATTTCTACTTGCAGCTAACATACTCCACATCACTAACTGTATTCCCTTCATGAAACAACACAAAAACAAATCACATTGAACATTCAAAGAAATAACCTTCCTATCATTACTAATCATAAAACCCAGACAATTATTCCACATAACACCCATTCCATCCGTGCTGGACTAGGAATTTAGGTTAGTTCAGACCAAGAGCTTTCATAACCCAAAACAAGTAAAATTTACTTAATTTCTAAAAATAAGGATTGAAAGACTTCATCCTACATCAATTGAATGTAAAGCAAACATTGTAGTTAAGCCAAATCTTTACGAGACTGATGAGTTTTAACCCCAGGAAACTTTAGTTAACAGGCAAATCCTCTAGTCAACTGGCTTCAATCTGCTTCTTCTTCATTTGAGAAAGAAAAAAAGAAAAAAGGCAGGAAAATCTCTGGCAGAATTGAAGCTGCTTCTCTGAAATTACAATTCAATTTGTTGATTCACCACAGGGTTTGTGAGAAAGAGGGCTCAATCTCTGTCTTCAGATTTACAGTCGAATGCTAGCTCAGTCATTTTACCTCTGTTCATACACTGTTGATTATTTTCAACAAATCACAAAGATATCGGCATCTTATAATTACTATTTGGTGCTTGAGCTGGAGTAGCAGGCAGCACCTTAAGAATATTAATCCAGGCTGAGCTATGCTAACCTGGAGCGCTACTTGGAGATGCACAAATCTGTAACGTGGTCATAACAGTCCCTGCACTTGTAATAATTTTCTTTATTGTTGTACCCCTTATATTGCAGGGTTTGAAAACTCACTTGGGCCACTAATAACTCGCACACCTGAGGTAGCATTTCCCCGAGTAAACCATGTAAATTTTTGACTACTTCCCCCATCGTTCTTACTCCTACTCATGTCACCAATAGTAGAAGCTTGTTCTGGTACCAGTGGACCGTGTATTCAGCTCTAGCCTGCAACCTGGCCCACGCAGGAGCCTCTGTCGACATAACCATTTCCTCCTTACATTTATCAGGTGTCTCCTCAATTCTTGGTGCTATTGCTTTTATTACTATAGTCTTTCATACAAAACCAGCAGTCATAACCCAATACCAAACACCATTATTTGTTTAATCTTCACCAACTATAGCCATATTACTATAATTACCACTCTCAGTCCGAGCAGCCAGAATTGCCATACTCTTAAGAGATAGAAATCTCAACACTACTTTCTCTGACCCTGCAGGAGGAGGCTGAATCCTATACCAACACCTATTTTGATTCTTTGGTCACCCTGAAGTCTGTATTCATGGCCTACCAGGGTTTGTTATAAATTCACACATCATTACACACTATTTAGGACAAAAGGTGCCTTTCAGCTATTTAGGAATAGTATGAGTCATGCCCACTGGCTTTTTAGGATTTCTCTTGTGGGCCCATCATATATTTACCATAGGGAGAGCTGTCCACTCAGGAGCATACTTTGCAAAAGCTACCATAATTGCTTCTATCCCTACAGGAGTGTGCTTTCTCTGGTTGCAGTGAGCAGTAGCGACTCTACGCTGCGGTGCATTGCCTTTTCACTGAAAAGGCTTTCTTTATTGCAGAGCATGGCTTTCACGCTCTAGAGGGCAGGCTCAGTAGTTGTGGCACATGGGCTTTTTGCTCCACGGCAGGTGGAATATTCCCACACGATGGCTCGAACCCGTGTCCCCTGCATTGGCAGGCAAATTCTTAACCACTGCACCACCAGGGAAGTCCCTGGTTAGCAACTGTTCACGGAGGTAATATTATATGACCTCCAATATATTATGAGTTTTAGGCTTTAGTTTTTCTTTTTACAGTAGGAGGTTTCACAGGAATCATCTTAGTGAACTCATCCCCGGACACTATCCTCCAGGATACATACTATGTAGCAGCACACTTCCATGACCTAATGTCCATGGGAGCGGGCTTCACTATTACGGGAGGCTTCCTACACGGATTCCCACTATTCTCAGGTTACACAGTGAACTCAGCATGAGCAAAAAGTCACTTCACGCGTATATTTGTAGTAGTAAATATGACTTCCCGCAGCACTTTCTGGCCTCTCAGGAATGTCATTACTTTAGTCTCACTACTCGGAGGCACACACAACATGAAATATTGTGTCTTTTGGCTCACTCATCTCAATAGCAGCAGTAATGCTAATCATAATCTTCATACTTTGAAAAGCATTTGCATCTAAACAAGAAGGCTAAGCACTAGAAACGGATACTCCTAACCTAGAATTGTTACATAAATGTCCTCCACCATATCCTATGTTTCAAGATCCTACCTATGTAAATATAAAATAAGGAAGGTCTCAAGTCCTTTTCAACCACTTTCAAGCCAACACCATAACAATTATGTCTTTCTCAATAAATGAGAGAAAAGTAAAAAGTGATGTAGCTTTGTCAAACTTAAATCAGAGGCTAAAATCCTGTATATCACGAAGGCATATCAATTTCATCTAGGATCTCAAGATATAACATCACCGATTATGGAAGAACATTTACATTCTCATCATCACACATTAATAGTGATTTTTGAAACTAGTTCTCTATATTATTTCTCTAACATTGACAACTAAACTAACTCATATACATATAATAGATGCACAGGTAGAGAAAATGTGAACAGTTTACCAGCCATTATTGTAATCTTAATTGCTCTATCATCATTGTGAATCCTTTACATGATACATGAAATCAATAACTCTTCCCAAACCATAAAATCGATGGGTCAGTAATGATACTGAAGCTACAAATACACAGATTATGAAGATTTAAATGTTGGCTCCTCTGTAATCCCCACATCAGGGCTAAAACCAGGAGAATAATGACTAATAGAAGTCAACAACCACGGAGTTAGAGAGAGTCATAGAATATTAGTTTCATCTGAAATTGTTGTACACTCCTGAGCTGTTCCTTCTCAGGCCTAAAAAGGGCTGCTATCCCAGGACGCCTAAATTAAAGAATCCTAATACCAACAGGACCAGGCCTATGTTGTAGACAAGAGAGCTCATTTTCCTGAGTTCAAAGACGGGCCAGAGGGATATGGCTGAGATGAGGGGTGAATCTGGAGCCCATGGGGATGCACTCTCCAAGCTCCAGGATAGGAATGGGCCATTATTGGTTTAATGGACGTCTGGGGTCCCAGGCCACCCACACCACACCCTCCCGAGCAGGATCTTGGCAACATTCCCTGTCAGTGATGAGGCAACCTAGCACTTGTCACGCCCCGATGTTGTGTCCTATGTGGGCACCATGCTGTGGGGACCACACCCACACTCTGCAGGTCCATGCTACAGGGTCCTTCTTGCCTCAGGAGTAGAGACCACCCAGCAAGCAGTTCGCTCCCCAACCAGCAGGAGGAGGGGAGGAGAGCAGGGGCACCAGGGGAACCTCACTCAGACAACAACACCCAGGGGTGCCAGCGTGGACAGTGATGATGCAGATGAGGCCCAGACCAAGAGATGCGACCAGAGGACACAAAAGGCAGCTGATCAGGTCCTGACTCAACTGCATCCCGGACACCTTTGTCCCTCCTACGCCCCTTCCTCATACATCCCCTCCTGAAATGCAGATTCTTCAGATGCAAACAGGCAGAGCGTCAGACTGAAAGTCAGCTCTTCCAAAATGACCCGTCAGCAAACACTGCAGGATTGTGCTCCAGTGGGGGCCCTGGAGTCCACAACTCAGGGACTGAAGGGGACATCGGTGCCAGGGCCAGTGTGAGGGGATGGGGAGGGAGACTTTCATGGTTGTGGAATGTTGGTTTTGCAAGATGAAAAGTTCTAGGCGTGGTGGTGATGGCTCCACGAGAAAGTGAATAGATATGATGCCTCAGAAACGTGCACTTAAAATGGTGACGATGGTAAAGGGTATGTGACGTGTGTTTTATTTCACTTAAATTCATAAAATAATGTCTTTTAAAATCAGAGTCCATTTCGACTCCCGTTCATCACAAATGTCGGAGACCCAAACACATTCCCCTACCTTAGGGGCCATCACGGTGCCCTCACATGGCACATGGGAGACCGTTCTCACGGGGGCCTAGTCTGTGCTCACCTCACCTCTGTCCAGGGAGACCCAGGCGGTGGTGACCCCCATAGATTAGACATATGATATGCTATGATATTCATATGACACCACCGAACATTGTCACTCAGCAGCACACAGAGCAGCACCCCACTCAAACATGCATGACCTCATATGAATGCGACAAGATTAAGGGAAGAAAAGGAACCACCGGTTAATCAGGGCAACACCCTTAACGCAGAGGTTGGAAATGTCAAAGGGGTAAAGACACACTGCAGGCAAAGAGCACATAGGGGTCTCCCCATACATGTGATCCTGACCCATGCAGATGTGGTGAGACCCATACAGTGCCCGTACCCTATAGCTGGTGTAGCACATCCACACTCACCAGGGTGACCCACCTCCCCAGACCCTGCACCTAAAGTCACACGTTCTCTCTCAACACGTGACCCCACCTCCTCAGACCGCTCCACCTGGGTCACATGTCCACAGTCCCAGGGTGAACCGCCCTCTGCAGACGTCCCCAACTGGGGTCACACGTGCACATCCTCCAGGGTGACCTCACCTCACCAGACCGTGCACCTGGGGTCACATGTCCCCTTGGTCAGGGCACCATGGCTCTGCTGCTTGCTCCCCTAATGTAGAAACAACCTGGGTTCCTGGGCTCTGCTGGGATGAGAAAAAGTGTAAGGTGGGTCTCCTGTCCCCACACTTGTCCCACAGAAGTCCTCCTCTTTTCACTTTGGTTCTGTGTGATTTTACCTCTTTTTAAAGCTTTCATGCTAGAGTTGAACATATTACTTGGTTCTGGCAGGCGCAGTCTCACTTGTCTCACTTACTTGTTGAGAAAACTCACAGGACAGCAGAGCTGAAAGCCGAAGGGCAGCTCTGGACGCTGCTGACTAGGGACGGCAGACAGGAAGGAGAGCTCAGCAGCAGCCTCAGCTGTTACCCATCGGCCTTTTGCCCGATCTGCGTGCCCTGCAATCAATTCACCAGCTAAACCTGCCTCCCTTCGCACCATGCACGTGCTGGTAAATTGGAATAATCAGCAGGTAGCCCTCCTGAGGATTATCCACGAGCCCCAAGGAAGGTGAACCTTGCAGGAATAAAGACAAAGGCCCTGCCCATAGCACTGCCCTTGGGAGGACCAGGTCACCACACTCAGAAGAGAGGGTGTTACCTAGACAAGCCCACCTCGGCTCCAGACCCAGACATCTAAGCACTGACTTTCAAATGCAGGCACGGAGCTTCCCAGTACTGAGGCCAGGCCGGCTCTCTTCCCAGCTCTCCATACTCCTAGCATACACGGAACATGGTCAGGTCTAAATCTTCTTATTATAGACAACACATGGTCAGCTCTAAACATAAACAGTAGTCAGCACATGGAGAGGTCTGAATTTACCGTGTAGACAGAACTTGATCATGTTTCAACTAGCTTAGGGCTGAGCTCATAGGAGGTACAGATCACACATATGAGTCTCTCATCTTTGGACACCCACATCTGGAAACTGAACAATATCGTTGTCATTAAACATTTCAACAGGCAAAACAGAAATGTTACCAGTGTCTCTGGCCATCTGATGGTCAGGATCCTCATGTGATCCAAGAATTTCTTAGAGTGCAGCCCAGTCTGCGGCCAGGCCAGACAAGAAGTGGCCTGATTCCAGCCTCCCAGGCTTCCAGAAGGAGGCGGCCGCACAGGAGGCCCAGGCAGGACAGTTCTGCATGGTGCGGGCCAGGAGAGCCTGTCTGTCCATTCCACTGGCCGATTCCGCGTGGGGTGCTCAGGGCTGCTGAGAGCCCCGCGCTCAAGTCCTGCCTCCCTGAAGCATGTGCGTGTGCGTGTGCGTGTGCGTGTGTGTGTGTGTGTGTGTGTGTGTGTGTGTGTGTGTGTGTAGAGGGGGCAGTGGCTGACAGCTCCCACGGCTCCCGTCCTGGGCACCGTGCTGTCTTCGACGGGAGGCACGGGGAGAGGTAGGGGCACAGAAGCCGTTGGAGAGGAGAACCCACCGTGGAAACGCTTGCACACTGGCTGGCCCCACCCGGGGACCCGAGAGCCCATCGTGGGCCAAATGTCCCCCCCAGCCCCCACCCCCGAGGGCAGGGCACCTGCTCTTTCAACAGCACAGGGTCTCACATGAAGTAGACTCAGTGGGGACTTCACCCCTCCCACTCCTAATGCTCAGTTTGGGGAGAATGAACCCCCTTGACTGGGCGGTGGGACCCTGTGATGAAACATGTGGTGCCCCATCCAAGTCGGGGTCTGGCTGACAGATGGGAACACAGGAGCCACGTGCATGGCCTGGAGGCTAGGCCAACAGGACGAGCACCTCCAGCCTTGGTCTAGCTCTCCAACTGTGACATTGTAGTTTATAGGGGACCTGGGGCAGGTGACTGAATGTAATGGGGGCCTCAGGTGGACCCTGAATGGGACTTAGATATGGCGAGCTGCGTCTGACCAGCAGAATAACAGTCGCCACACGCTAGATTCTTCTCGTATCACACTTTATTGGAGTACAGCTTGGTTGAGGAAAGATGGAAGGAAGACGCCGCAGCCTTAACGGCAGCTGCCTATATAAGATTCGGGATACTGTGCAAGTCTCTGATTGGTTCATATCGAAGGCATAATTACACGTCGCCTTCGGACTGGTTACTGCTCTAAAACCTTGTTAGCATATCTCAACGCATGCGCACTGGCTACAGGATGGATGACTCAGCTTTTTCTACCCTGCTTTGCGGCAACGCTTTGCCGCGCCCCACATCTCCCCCTTATTTATTTACTATAGCACAGTGAAGTTTTGCCGGTACACATGCTCACACCATGGTGTGCTCACGGTTCAACGGCAGTTTTCCACTGGCACATCCATGACACCCTCCTGCGTGCAATGCCATCACAGGGCGGCAGGGTGCAAGGGCTGTCGATGGCACATCTACGACACCCTCCTGCGTGCAATGCCATCATAGGGCGGCAGGGTGCAAGGGCTGTCGAGACCTAAAACAGAGCTCCCTATGGAGGTGCAATGGCAGCAAGGCCTCTCCGTGCAAGGGCAGTCATCTGGGATTATTCAGGGCAGAGAGCCAGGCAGCAGGGGAATCACCTTCACCGATAGCCAAAAGCGCCTGAGTGAGCAGAACCTTATCTCGACGCGCTCGGATACGAATTCGACAGACCAACCAGAGACATAGCACAATCCCAAACAGGCAGCAGGCTGCAAACGTAGCTACTCCCACCCACTCTTTGAAAAAGGAGAAAGCAGAGGAGAGCCAAGAGGTAAAGTCCCCGAAAGTAACTGGCTCCAGTTTGGTAGCATTAAGCCGCAATATTTGAATCTTCCGATCACTCTGCTTTTATTGAGTGCATGATCATCCATTGTTGCATCATCCGTGCGACACTCGGCATCCCTTTCGAGTTTCTCTTCCACGCTCCGTGTCAATCTTGACGGCACCCAAATCGGGTCCTGATCCTGTGGAGAAACACAAAGAGATCCCCTGGATCGAGCAATAACGCGATCCGGGCCTTTCCATTGGTTGGATAATACATCTTTCCACATCACTGTACTATATTCTTTATGAGTCAATGCCACATGACGCTCTGCAGCAGTTTTATCATCATCATGCACATTCAAAAAATTTATAGTAAATAAGGCAAGTGATACAAGCGCGGAAGCTCGTGCCGCAGCGGGGGCATATAATGGCTGACGAGCACACGGGGAACTCCCATACTGTCCCCGTTCATACTCTGCAGCTGCCTCTTCTTTGGAATTCAATTCTTCCTGAGATAAATGTAAAGCTTTAAACTCATCTAAGAACGGATACAATCTTGGCGCCGGCCCTTGTTTTTCTTTTCTTCTTTTTGGATTTTTAGGCCTATTTACAGTAGTCCCTACATTTTCGCCTTCTGACGCACTATCTTGACACATACTAAGAGCCTTGCGTCCCCTTTGAATTATATCCTCACATCCTCCCCCCTTGAGACACGAGTGTATCAACTTCCACAACGGGAGGGTGCACCGAGAAAGCTCTCCCAGCTTACTGTGCTCAGTTAGATCTCTGCCGAGTTTTTCCCATGATGGAACAGTCAAGCTGCCAGACACTGCAAACCAGGGTGCAGCGCCATCAATATCTTGTAATAACTTGTTTATGGCTTTCTGTGACAGCTTAAGTCCCCGATCTCTCAATAAGGCTTGAATGGGTTCATGAAACTCAATGGCAGTTTCGGCAGATGAGCTATTCCCCATACCGCCGATTCCTACTGAAAGCAGCTGGAGAACACTCGAACTGTTTACCGACCAGGGGTGCGCACTCGGCCACGCCGACAACACACAAAGGAAGAACGCGAGGACAACAAAAGGAACAAAAGTGAAAGCGAAAATTTTACCTGACTGGACTACTCACCGACGGTTCACTCCGACGGTTCACTCCGTGTGTCGAGTTCTGAATCGGTCCTCCATGCGGGGTGCAACGATTCCCGGGTTTCGGCACCACTTATGGCGAGCTGCGTCTGACCAGCAGAATAACAGTCGCCACACGCTAGATTCTTCTCGTATCACACTTTATTGGAGTACAGCTTGGTTGAGGAAAGATGGAAGGAAGACGCCGCAGCCTTAACGGCAGCTGCCTATATAAGATTCGGGATACTGTGCAAGTCTCTGATTGGTTCATATCGAAGGCATAATTACACGTCGCCTTCGGACTGGTTACTGCTCTAAAACCTTGTTAGCATATCTCAACGCATGCGCACTGGCTACAGGATGGATGACTCAGCTTTTTCTACCCTGCTTTGCGGCAACGCTTTGCCGCGCCCCACACTTAGAGAAGGTGGGAAGGATGTCACTCAGACAGTGACAGTCATTGGAAGACAGACCCTGTGTCAGGACATCCTGCTTCATCCATTTAAATCCCTGACAGCTCTGATCTTTATGTGGAAAAGCAGGAATGTTAGAGCAGATGCGTGCGGACATATCTGGGGCACAATTCAGTCTGCAACCAACTTCCAAGTGGTTGCAGAAAACACACAGGTGTGCACACAGGTAGACACAGCACACACACAAACATACGCACGTGCACAGCACAAATATATTCACACACTAGCATATGAACACACACGCACGCATGTACCCATGCACACACTAACGTGTGCCAGTGCACATACCTATGCACATGCACAGCATATGTAGGCAAACAGGCACATGCTCACACGTAGCACACACACAGGGAATAAAGTGAATCCGTAAAGCATTAATTCCTGAACACAGGTGAAGCTGACATGTATTTTCCCTTTTTCTTAGCTTTGATGTTGTTCACAGTAAAAAGTTTAAGAAAAGAGTTAATGGCAGATGACTTTAGATTCAAAGGACTTTCTGACGTTATTCCACAATTATTATGACATGAGAAATGAATGTAGATATTACACGTGTCCACTAATGGATGAATGGAGAAGAAAAACACGGTCCATCGATACAAGGGAATGTTGTTCAGCCTAAAAAGGAAGGCAATTCTGACACAGCCTTCAGCAGGGATGAGCCTCGAGGGCATTATGCTCAGTGATGTAAGCTAGACACAAAACAACACGCAGTGCTGGCTTCATTCACACGAGGCCCCTAGAGCAGTCAGAAACATAGAGACAGAAAGTAGCATGTTGAGTGCCAGGGGCTGAGGGAGGGAGCATGGGGAGTGCGTGTTTAATGGGGACTGTTTCAATGTTGCAAGATGAGAAAGTTCTGGAGGACGATGGCGGTAAGGTTTGCACAACAGCACCAATTACTTCTTGACCCTGAAATGGCATTTAAAAATGGTTAAGATACTAAATTTTATGTTATGTGTATTGAACCACAATTTTTAAAACTTTTTAAAAACGAACAGGAAATAGTGTATGAATACTACTAGATGCACAACTTCACTAACCACCGAGGGATTAAAACCATAAGAAAAATACTGTGCATACACCTACCAGAATGCAGACATGAAAGACATAGTATCAATTATCAGCAGGCTGTGGGGCAATGGAAAGCCTGGCACGCAGCGGGCCGATGCAACCGCTTCTGAAACAATCGGGCCTCAAAGAGCGAAGTCCGCGCACGCACGCAGACCCGCAGGGCTCCTCCCAGCTGAACACAAACCTACCGGCACTGCACCAGGACACACGGACATGGACTCCGCAGCCACAGGAGCCAAACTGGAAAGAACATGAAGGCCATCACAAGCGGATGCAGAAATGAACCATGCACGCTCCTATGAAGGAATATTCCACAGCAATGGAGTACATTTTGTTTAAAGTTCGTAAAACTATAAAAATTATTTTTTAAAAATCTCTATTCACAAGGTGAAGGAATCCCATGGACACGATGCTGCGCCATCAAGAGCAATAAGGCAGCATGCAGGGTACACGCATTTACCGACTTTGGAACTAGGCAAAGCTGGGCTGCGTTGCGCAGAGATGCGTCCCTGGGCGAAAACTCTGAGGACAAGTCACTGGCACAAAATCAGGAGAACAGCTCCCTCACGGTGGGGAGGAGGCTGTGACGAGGGAAGGGCACTCCTGGGTGTCCACTCATCGTGTTCTGTTCCTTGATCTTTATGATTATTCTTTACATGTATATAACCTAAACCTTAATATGTACTTACAGCTTATCATTTTTGTTTAGTAAAAAGGGAGTCTCCCCAACAAAGTAGAAGGAGACCTGCTCCTCCCAGGGAAGAAAAGGAATAGTTTCTACCAGTGAAATCTAGATACCATGGCTGCTTCGACCATCAAGGCTGACAGCAACTCCCGTGAGAGGGACACCGGGGCCACGACCCTCAGAAGGACGCTCGGGGGCCTCAGTCCTGGGTCACTGCCTCTGAGGAGTCCGCGACACCTGTGCAAAAAAAAAAAGTCATTCGCCATTAACTCTTTTCTTAAAGTTTTTATTGTGAAAAACATCAAAGCTAAGAAAAAGGGAAAAATACATGTCAGCTTCACTTGCTTTCAGGAATTAATGCTTTATGGATTCACTTTATTCCCTGTGTGTGCGCTACGTGTGTGCATGTGCCTGTATGCGTACATGTGCTGTGCATGTGCATAGGTATGTGCACCGGCACACGTTAGTGTGTGCGTGGGTACACGCGAGCGTGTGTGTTCATAGGCTAGTGTGTGAATATATTTGTGCTGTGAGCATGCGTATGTTTGTGTGTGTGCTGTGTCTACCTTTGCGCACACCTGTGTGTTTTCTGGAACCACTTGCAAGTTGATTGCAGACTGAATTGTGCCCCAGATATGTCCGCACGCACCTGCTCTAACAATCCTGCGTAGCCACGTAAAGTTCAGAGATCGCAGGGATTTAAATGGATGGAGCAGGATGTCCTCACACAGCGTCTGTCTTCCAGTGACTGTCACTGTCTGAGTGACATCCTTCACACGTTCTTTAAGCCCCATTCAGGGTCCAGTTTAGACCCCATTACATTCAGTCACCTGCCTCAGGTCCCTTAATGCTACAATGTCACAGTTGGAGAGCTAGACCAAGGCTGGAGGTGCTTGTCCTGTTGGCCTGGCCTCCAGGCCCTGCACGTGGCTCCTGTGTTCCCATCTCTCAGGCAGGCCCTGACTTGGATGGGGCACCACATGTTTCTTCACAGGGTCCCATCGCCCAGTCAAGGGGGTTCATTCTCCCCAAACTGAGCATCAGGAGTGGGGGAGTGGGTGACATTCCCCACTGAGTCTCCTTCATGTGAGACCCTGTGCTGTTGAAAGAGCAGGCGCCCTGCCTTTGGGGGTGCGGGGCTGGGGGGTGGCATGTGGCCCACGATGGGTAGGCTGGTCCCCGGGTGGGGCGAGCCAGTGTGCAAGGAGCTCCGTGGTGGGTTCTCCTCTCCAATGGCTTCTGTGCCCCTACCTCTCCCCGTACCTACCCTCGAAGACATCACGGTGCCCGGGACGGGAGCCGTGGGAGCCGTCAGCCACTGCCCCCTCTACACACACACACATACACACACACACACACACGCACACGCACATGCTGCAGGGAAGCAGGGCCTGAGCGCGGGGCTCTCAGCGGCCCTGAGCACCCCGCCCGGAATCGGCCAGTGGAATGGACAGACAGGCTCCCCTGGCCCGCACCATGCAGAACTGTCCTGCCTGGGCCTCCTGTGCGGCCGCCTCCTTCTGGAAGCCTGGGAGGCTGGAATCAGGCCACTTCTTGTCTGGCCTGGCCGCAGACTGGGCTGCACTCTAAGAAATTCTTGGATCACATGAGGATCCTGACCATCAGATGGCCAGAGACACTGGTAACATTTCTGTTTTGCCTGTTGAAATGTTTAATGACAACGATATTGTTCAGTTTCCAGATGTGGGTGTCCAAAGATGAGAGACTCATATGTGTGATCTGTACCTCCTATGAGCTCAGCCCTAAGCTAGTTGAAACATGATCAAGTTCTGTCTACACGGTAAATTCAGACCTCTCCATGTGCTGACTACTGTTTATGTTTAGAGCTGACCATGTGTTGTCTATAATAAGAAGATTTAGACCTGACCATGTTCCGTGTATGCTAGGAGTATGGAGAGCTGGGAAGAGAGCCGGCCTGGCCTCAGTACTGGGAAGCTCCGTGCCTGCATTTGAAAGTCAGTGCTTAGATGTCTGGGTCTGGAGCCGAGGTGGGCTTGTCTAGGTAACACCCTCTCTTCTGAGTGTGGTGACCTGGTCCTCCCAAGGGCAGTGCTATGGGCAGGGCCTTTGTCTTTATTCCTGCAAGGTTCACCTTCCTTGGGGCTCGTGGATAATCCTCAGGAGGGCTACCTGCTGATTATTCCAATTTACCAGCACGTGCATGGTGCGAAGGGAGGCAGGTTTAGCTGGTGAATTGATTGCAGGGCACGCAGATCGGGCAAAAGGCCGATGGGTAACAGCTGAGGCTGCTGCTGAGCTCTCCTTCCTGTCTGCCGTCCCTAGTCAGCAGCGTCCAGAGCTGCCCTTCGGCTTTCAGCTCTGCTGTCCTGTGAGTTTTCTCAACAAGTAAGTGAGACAAGTGAGACTGCGCCTGCCAGAACCAAGTAATATGTTCAACTCTAGCATGAAAGCTTTAAAAAGAGGTAAAATCACACAGAACCAAAGTGAAAAGAGGAGGACTTCTGTGGGACAAGTGTGGGGACAGGAGACCCACCTTACACTTTTTCTCATCCCAGCAGAGCCCAGGAACCCAGGTTGTTTCTACATTAGGGGAGCAAGCAGCAGAGCCATGGTGCCCTGACCAAGGGGACATGTGACCCCAGGTGCACGGTCTGGTGAGGTGAGGTCACCCTGGAGGATGTGCACGTGTGACCCCAGTTGGGGACGTCTGCAGAGGGCGGTTCACCCTGGGACTGTGGACATGTGACCCAGGTGGAGCGGTCTGAGGAGGTGGGGTCACGTGTTGAGAGAGAACGTGTGACTTTAGGTGCAGGGTCTGGGGAGGTGGGTCACCCTGGTGAGTGTGGATGTGCTACACCAGCTATAGGGTACGGGCACTGTATGGGTCTCACCACATCTGCATGGGTCAGGATCACATGTATGGGGAGACCCCTATGTGCTCTTTGCCTGCAGTGTGTCTTTACCCCTTTGACATTTCCAACCTCTGCGTTAAGGGTGTTGCCCTGATTAACCGGTGGTTCCTTTTCTTCCCTTAATCTTGTCGCATTCATATGAGGTCATGCATGTTTGAGTGGGGTGCTGCTCTGTGTGCTGCTGAGTGACAATGTTCGGTGGTGTCATATGAATATCATAGCATATCATATGTCTAATCTATGGGGGTCACCACCGCCTGGGTCTCCCTGGACAGAGGTGAGGTGAGCACAGACTAGGCCCCCGTGAGAACGGTCTCCCATGTGCCATGTGAGGGCACCGTGATGGCCCCTAAGGTAGGGGAATGTGTTTGGGTCTCCGACATTTGTGATGAACGGGAGTCGAAATGGACTCTGATTTTAAAAGACATTATTTTATGAATTTAAGTGAAATAAAACACACGTCACATACCCTTTACCATCGTCACCATTTTAAGTGCACGTTTCTGAGGCATCATATCTATTCACTTTCTCGTGGAGCCATCACCACCACGCCTAGAACTTTTCATCTTGCAAAACCAACATTCCACAACCATGAAAGTCTCCCTCCCCATCCCCTCACACTGGCCCTGGCACCGATGTCCCCTTCAGTCCCTGAGTTGTGGACTCCAGGGCCCCCACTGGAGCACAATCCTGCAGTGTTTGCTGACGGGTCATTTTGGAAGAGCTGACTTTCAGTCTGACGCTCTGCCTGTTTGCATCTGAAGAATCTGCATTTCAGGAGGGGATGTATGAGGAAGGGGCGTAGGAGGGACAAAGGTGTCCGGGATGCAGTTGAGTCAGGACCTGATCAGCTGCCTTTTGTGTCCTCTGGTCGCATCTCTTGGTCTGGGCCTCATCTGCATCATCACTGTCCACGCTGGCACCCCTGGGTGTTGTTGTCTGAGTGAGGTTCCCCTGGTGCCCCTGCTCTCCTCCCCTCCTCCTGCTGGTTGGGGAGCGAACTGCTTGCTGGGTGGTCTCTACTCCTGAGGCAAGAAGGACCCTGTAGCATGGACCTGCAGAGTGTGGGTGTGGTCCCCACAGCATGGTGCCCACATAGGACACAACATCGGGGCGTGACAAGTGCTAGGTTGCCTCATCACTGACAGGGAATGTTGCCAAGATCCTGCTCGGGAGGGTGTGGTGTGGGTGGCCTGGGACCCCAGACGTCCATTAAACCAATAATGGCCCATTCCTATCCTGGAGCTTGGAGAGTGCATCCCCATGGGCTCCAGATTCACCCCTCATCTCAGCCATATCCCTCTGGCCCGTCTTTGAACTCAGGAAAATGAGCTCTCTTGTCTACAACATAGGCCTGGTCCTGTTGGTATTAGGATTCTTTAATTTAGGCGTCCTGGGATAGCAGCCCTTTTTAGGCCTGAGAAGGAACAGCTCAGGAGTGTACAACAATTTCAGATGAAACTAATATTCTATGACTCTCTCTAACTCCGTGGTTGTTGACTTCTATTAGTCATTATTCTCCTGGTTTTAGCCCTGATGTGGGGATTACAGAGGAGCCAACATTTAAATCTTCATAATCTGTGTATTTGTAGCTTCAGTATCATTACTGACCCATCGATTTTATGGTTTGGGAAGAGTTATTGATTTCATGTATCATGTAAAGGATTCACAATGATGATAGAGCAATTAAGATTACAATAATGGCTGGTAAACTGTTCACATTTTCTCTACCTGTGCATCTATTATATGTATATGAGTTAGTTTAGTTGTCAATGTTAGAGAAATAATATAGAGAACTAGTTTCAAAAATCACTATTAATGTGTGATGATGAGAATGTAAATGTTCTTCCATAATCGGTGATGTTATATCTTGAGATCCTAGATGAAATTGATATGCCTTCGTGATATACAGGATTTTAGCCTCTGATTTAAGTTTGACAAAGCTACATCACTTTTTACTTTTCTCTCATTTATTGAGAAAGACATAATTGTTATGGTGTTGGCTTGAAAGTGGTTGAAAAGGACTTGAGACCTTCCTTATTTTATATTTACATAGGTAGGATCTTGAAACATAGGATATGGTGGAGGACATTTATGTAACAATTCTAGGTTAGGAGTATCCGTTTCTAGTGCTTAGCCTTCTTGTTTAGATGCAAATGCTTTTCAAAGTATGAAGATTATGATTAGCATTACTGCTGCTATTGAGATGAGTGAGCCAAAAGACACAATATTTCATGTTGTGTGTGCCTCCGAGTAGTGAGACTAAAGTAATGACATTCCTGAGAGGCCAGAAAGTGCTGCGGGAAGTCATATTTACTACTACAAATATACGCGTGAAGTGACTTTTTGCTCATGCTGAGTTCACTGTGTAACCTGAGAATAGTGGGAATCCGTGTAGGAAGCCTCCCGTAATAGTGAAGCCCGCTCCCATGGACATTAGGTCATGGAAGTGTGCTGCTACATAGTATGTATCCTGGAGGATAGTGTCCGGGGATGAGTTCACTAAGATGATTCCTGTGAAACCTCCTACTGTAAAAAGAAAAACTAAAGCCTAAAACTCATAATATATTGGAGGTCATATAATATTACCTCCGTGAACAGTTGCTAACCAGGGACTTCCCTGGTGGTGCAGTGGTTAAGAATTTGCCTGCCAATGCAGGGGACACGGGTTCGAGCCATCGTGTGGGAATATTCCACCTGCCGTGGAGCAAAAAGCCCATGTGCCACAACTACTGAGCCTGCCCTCTAGAGCGTGAAAGCCATGCTCTGCAATAAAGAAAGCCTTTTCAGTGAAAAGGCAATGCACCGCAGCGTAGAGTCGCTACTGCTCACTGCAACCAGAGAAAGCACACTCCTGTAGGGATAGAAGCAATTATGGTAGCTTTTGCAAAGTATGCTCCTGAGTGGACAGCTCTCCCTATGGTAAATATATGATGGGCCCACAAGAGAAATCCTAAAAAGCCAGTGGGCATGACTCATACTATTCCTAAATAGCTGAAAGGCACCTTTTGTCCTAAATAGTGTGTAATGATGTGTGAATTTATAACAAACCCTGGTAGGCCATGAATACAGACTTCAGGGTGACCAAAGAATCAAAATAGGTGTTGGTATAGGATTCAGCCTCCTCCTGCAGGGTCAGAGAAAGTAGTGTTGAGATTTCTATCTCTTAAGAGTATGGCAATTCTGGCTGCTCGGACTGAGAGTGGTAATTATAGTAATATGGCTATAGTTGGTGAAGATTAAACAAATAATGGTGTTTGGTATTGGGTTATGACTGCTGGTTTTGTATGAAAGACTATAGTAATAAAAGCAATAGCACCAAGAATTGAGGAGACACCTGATAAATGTAAGGAGGAAATGGTTATGTCGACAGAGGCTCCTGCGTGGGCCAGGTTGCAGGCTAGAGCTGAATACACGGTCCACTGGTACCAGAACAAGCTTCTACTATTGGTGACATGAGTAGGAGTAAGAACGATGGGGGAAGTAGTCAAAAATTTACATGGTTTACTCGGGGAAATGCTACCTCAGGTGTGCGAGTTATTAGTGGCCCAAGTGAGTTTTCAAACCCTGCAATATAAGGGGTACAACAATAAAGAAAATTATTACAAGTGCAGGGACTGTTATGACCACGTTACAGATTTGTGCATCTCCAAGTAGCGCTCCAGGTTAGCATAGCTCAGCCTGGATTAATATTCTTAAGGTGCTGCCTGCTACTCCAGCTCAAGCACCAAATAGTAATTATAAGATGCCGATATCTTTGTGATTTGTTGAAAATAATCAACAGTGTATGAACAGAGGTAAAATGACTGAGCTAGCATTCGACTGTAAATCTGAAGACAGAGATTGAGCCCTCTTTCTCACAAACCCTGTGGTGAATCAACAAATTGAATTGTAATTTCAGAGAAGCAGCTTCAATTCTGCCAGAGATTTTCCTGCCTTTTTTCTTTTTTTCTTTCTCAAATGAAGAAGAAGCAGATTGAAGCCAGTTGACTAGAGGATTTGCCTGTTAACTAAAGTTTCCTGGGGTTAAAACTCATCAGTCTCGTAAAGATTTGGCTTAACTACAATGTTTGCTTTACATTCAATTGATGTAGGATGAAGTCTTTCAATCCTTATTTTTAGAAATTAAGTAAATTTTACTTGTTTTGGGTTATGAAAGCTCTTGGTCTGAACTAACCTAAATTCCTAGTCCAGCACGGATGGAATGGGTGTTATGTGGAATAATTGTCTGGGTTTTATGATTAGTAATGATAGGAAGGTTATTTCTTTGAATGTTCAATGTGATTTGTTTTTGTGTTGTTTCATGAAGGGAATACAGTTAGTGATGTGGAGTATGTTAGCTGCAAGTAGAAATATATGCTGAGCACTGCTGTGATGGCTATTAATGTTGGTAGAATGATGTTGTCATTTTCGTTATCTCTTGGATAAGTATTCATTTGGGTAAAAACCCTGATAGTGATGGACTATGTCCTAATGATACTATAATGGTGAGGAAAAGGATTGTGATGGGAGGTGTTTTACCTCATGTGTGTGATAATGACACTCTTGTAGTACAGGCTCTGGGCATAAATAATAAGAAGAGAGTGTTGTTATGATATAAATTAGTATGTTTAGGATTGTTATAATCGGAATATACTTTATAACGGCTGTTATTCATCCTATATGGGCACTTGATGAGGAGGGTGTAATTTTTTCCAGGTGAGTCTGACTAAATCTCCCTCAGCCTCCAGCTATGATTTATAATATCACTATGATTAATAGTATATTTAGGTTGATGGATGGTGACATGTGGTATAAAACTGACAGGGGTGCACTTTTGTCATATTAATAGCATCAGGCCTGCTCTTCATGGGACGCCTTGTGTGACGTGAGGCACTCAGAAGTGAAATGGGGAAAGTCCTACTTTTGTGACAAGGGCGATTGTCATGAGGGTGGATGCTGCTGGATGAAAGATTTTTGTTATTCATTGTGTTCCATGACCAGAGTATATTAGATTAATGATACTAGCCATTATAAGTAGTATTGGTGTGGTGGATTGTTTTAGGAAATATTTGTTGGATGCTTCTGTAGCTTATGGGTTTGTGTTTTTTATTAGAATGGGGATACCATTAACCAGTGTGAGCTTCTTATACAATTATATTTCCTGTGATAATGGTCAGTAGAATGATAGTAAAAACAATGAGAGTTTATTAGTACAGGAAGGATCTACGACAACATGTTGGGGGTATGGGCCTGAAGCTTACCTAGTGAACCTTAGTATATAGCATGTGCTGTAATGTGGTAACATGGAGAATATAAAATTCTTAGGAAGAATTCAATTCCAGGAATAAGAGCATTGAAACCTCTATAATTTACTCTATCACAGTAACTCTTTTGTCAGACATATTTCTTAAGTTTGTGGTGGGTTGCTGGTATGATGACAGGTGGTGAAAACTCTCATATACATCGGGCTAATGTTAGTAGAAAAAAAATTTTTATACGAGATGTAGACGTTGGTCATATCAAAATTGTGGGTAGGATGCTCAAATTCATAGAAAGGAGATTGTTAGATGTGTTTTAATGATGACTTGGGGTGTATATAATTCTGGCACCTAGGGATTGTCGAATGCTCCTACAAATGGATTGTTGTGGAAATGTTTATTATAAGGAAATTGACATATTGTCTAGCAAGGAAGAGGTGAATGGGCCTGCTACATCTTCTACATTGAAGTCATATACAGGTTTTGATTCTACTTCTGTTGAATCAAGTGGGGCTTCATTGAATTTCTGCTACTGCGGAGATAATAAAATTCTGAGTAGGGGTCAGAAGAAAATAGTCATAGGTGTTCCTGTGTAATAATTACTGTTGAAAGTGTAAATGATCCATTTATCAGTAAGACTGAGGATAGAATAACTGCTACATTACTTCATATGAGATTGTCTATGCTACTGTCCCTAGAGCTCCAGTGAGTGAGTATGTTGAATGTGAAGCTCATCCAGAACTGAGGATGGAATAAATGGCTAGGTGTGATATGGCTAATATAAAGAGTATGCCTACATTTATATTAATTAGTGGCTAAGATATGGGAAGAGGAATTCATGTTGTGAGAGCCAGGGTTAAGGCTAGCATTGGGGCAATAATATATAAATTGATGCTGTTGATGGACATAGTGGGTCTTTAATAAGTAATTTGAATGCCTCAGCAATGGGTTGTAATAATCCATGTGGGCAGATGATTTTTGGCCCTTTCTGGATTTGTATATAGCTTAGGATTTTCCATTTAGTTAATATGAGGAATGCTATGGTGAATTAAATTGGGTAACTTGTGAAAGAGTGTTGATTATAAACATATTCTTAGGAAGAGGACTTGAACCAGTGCAGATAAAAGTTTCAGTTTTACATAATTACCGGGCTCTGCCACCGTAACAAACCCTGCTCTACAGTAGGGTATGTATAAATTAATTGAATGTAGATTATGTCATCATTTAGTTTGAAGACATTGTGTAAAGTAAGCCGTATTGCTCTTGTCCTTTCATACTGGAAGAAATCTGCAATAGACAGAAACCAAGCAGGATGGCTCCAGTCTGAACTCAGATCATGTGAGACTTTAATCATTGAACAAAGAGACAATTAATAGCAGTTATACCATTGAAATGTCGTGATCCAGCATCAAGGTCAAAAACCATATTGCCGATATGAACTCTAGAATACAATTACACTCTTATCCCTAGTAAAACTTGTTCCATTGATCAGTGTTTGAGAAGAACAGGTGATAAAGAATTTTGACTAGCTGGTCTAAATTGTAATCACTCAGAGGTGATTTTATTCTCTAAAAATAAATGGCACACGGGCTCAAGGTGCACCAGCTTCAGTAGTTGTGGCACGCAGGCTCAGTAGTTGTGGCCCACTGGGTTAGTTGCTCCGTTGCACGTGGGATCTTCCCAGACTAGGGATCGAACCCGTGTCCCCTGAATTGGCAGGCGCAGTCTTAACCACTGCATCACCAGGGAAGTCCCAGAATCGCCGTCTCCCTTTTAATACACCTTAAGCCCAAAGAATCCATGGAAGATTGTTACAGATAATAAGAGAATAAAATATTCTAAGGACTATAACAGAAGCATATAGTACACTGTTCATATAGACACATCCCAAGCAGTTACAAAGTATATTATAAAGAAGGCTGCAATTTTCAAAGAATAACATAAATTATACCCACAAACTCCCAATATTTCCTGAATCGTTGCAATCTGAAACCCTATTGTAGGAAGCAGAACATTCCAGGAGACATTCTACAAATGAAGGCCTCTAAACCCTGTGGGTGGATAAGGAATTCTGGAAGGAAGGTATCCTCATTCAAGGAGAGCATGATCCTATACTTTTGTCACATCACATCCCTGTACAATTCCCATTGATCTCGGTCCAGGCATTCCCAGTTCTCTTGAGAGAAATCTATGGGCACATCCTGGGATGTCAGCAGTCCCTGAAATTAAAAGTACACATGACATGTGGCCACGGGAAGAGTTCATAATGTGACGCAAGAAGAAAAGAGCAAATTAAGAGAACTGGTTTTAATTTAGAAGAGTGTCTTCAATCATCCACTAATATATATATATATACATATATATTTTTTTTCACAAAGTAACTTTCTCTATTTCTAACTACAAAAAAGAGTATGTCATGTGATCCATAAAACCAGTATAGAGACTATAGTCATCTGGAAAGGAAATGATAAAATGGTGGTTTCAACACGGACATATGCATTTTTGAGTGTTTTATTTATATCAAACTGGATAAAATGTGCGTATTTCTCAGACAGAAGAGAAATGTCGAGGTAGAAATGTACCTTTCAACTATTCATGGGTCCACAAGTACACTGGAGAGAGTGTAAAATTGCAGATTCTGATACAGTAGGGCCGGTGGGCCTGAGTTCTATTTTTTAAACGAGCTCATTTTTAACTAGTGATGCCACAGTCTCTGATTCATTAACGACAATTGTGAATAGCAGAGACATAATAAGGAAAGGTAAACATTCATAGTTAACTTCTAACTTCAAGTGTGTTATGGATTTCCCACGTTTAATAGGATAGTAAGCACAGCAGCAACCACCGTTTGTGAACATTCACTGTAGACCGTGTGTATCTTTCTGACTTTTTGTGTAGGATTGCAGGAAAAAGGCCTGTGCTGCGGCCACAGTGGGCGAGGCCCTCAGGCCGGGCCGCCCCTCCAGGACCCCCGACGGGGCCCTGAGCTCCTGGCGGCTCCTCCCCCGGCGCCCCGCCCCCTCCCAGGAGGCCTCGGGGCAGAACGGCCCCACCCACTGCGTCCAGAACGGAGCCCGCGTTTCCTCAGAGCTGGAGTTCCCGGCTCGGGGTCTCTTCCCTCCGCCGTCACGGAGCTGCCCTGGAGCCCCAGGGGAGGGCGGCCTCACTGATGCTGCCGGCTGCGGAGGGGCCCCGGCGGCCGAAGCCGCGACAGTCGTGGGGACGGCGGGCCGGGTAAGTGGGTCTGGTGCCCGGGCGGCCGCGCAAGAGCAGCTTCTGAGGGGAAGGGTTTCGCGGCCACCCGCCGCTGCTGTGCAGAACGAGCAGCCTCGGGGTCTGGTCCCGGGGAACTTCGGCCCCTCCTCTCGTCCCTGCCCTCGGCCTGGCTCGCGGGGCCCGGGGGGCGTGGGGAGAGGGCGGCTGAACGTCCTGAGGGGACACGGGGCGAGGGAGGCGCAGGGTCCGGCCGCAGCGTCAGCGACCCTCCTCCCGACGGCGGGGAAAGCGGCCGAAAGTTCCTCCCGAGGCTCCCAGGCCTCTTGTTCAGCCGAGGCCCTGTGCGCCCCTTCCTCCCTGAGCTAAAGCACCCGGGGGGGGGGAGGGGACAGGGCGGGGGGCTGGCGGAGGTGATGGGGGACGTGAAAAGGTGATTGTCAGCTAAGGAGAACCTGCTCTCCCAGGTTCTACAGGAATGCAGGGCTTTCCTTATGCGAAGATGCTGGAGTCAGGCTCACGAATTCCTTCCTTTGATATGCACCTCAGCTCTCTGGGGCCTGCATCCTGTATTTGCATATCCTGAGTTCCTCAGCCTGCCCGCTCACATTGGAGAGGATGACTGTGGCATCTTTTGTTTACTGAGGTGGCAAGAAATATTCCATTTCTCACAGGCTTGAGGGGCAGACAGTGAAGAAGCGTCGGAGAGTCTCACTTGGCATGTACTTTGGTTTACATATAGATAATAGTTATACTTACTTAACTGTGCTAATAGAGGCTCTGGAGTACAATCAACTTGTACTACTGCCCTCTATGTATTAATTTCATCAATATCATAAGATAAATGCCTGTAGAATTGACTTAATCCAGTTAAATAGCATAATGATTTTTAAAGGAAACATAATAGAAATATAACAACAAAACCTTTACCACTACAGGCTGGGTCTGGAACAAGGTAAATAAATGTTCCATTGTTAAAATATTGAAAGAGTATTCAATAGAAATATCAAGAAAAATGACAAATAATAAGGGCAGCAGAATGTTGAAATGTTCTATCTTTCTATCACTTTAAAGTGGCAGAAAATCATTTATGAGCAGGCACTGGGGCAGAAGATGCCTGATTTTATATCTTTGTCATATTTGTGCAGTTGTTTCAACAAGTAACTTAAAGACACAATGGAAAAGCCAGGAGGTTTGTGCCTGAGATCATGTTGATGTGAAACCCGGGATGGCCGCCTTGTGCCAGGTGAGTTAAGTTTACCTCGCAGGTAGACCCCAGAGCTCCTGAGAAACAAGGGCTGGAATTTTTCTTCTGCGATGAATAGGAGCTGTTGAGTCCAGTTCATTGAGCAAGGAGTAGGTCTTGTCTATTACATATTTGGTTTTTGGAACGGTATCTGTGCTAATTTCAAACTCTTGTTTTATGAAAACCCCCCCTCACCTTTCCCCTGAAGCAGGCATAAGTGTGTTTTCTAAAAGCGTGACTCTGTTCTGTTTTAATTCAGTTCTTTGTAGCCATGTTTACATTCCCTCTATAAGTGATATGTTTTGATAAATTTCTTTTTCTGTGTGACCTTTTTCACTTTGAATTATCGTACCTAAATCCACTCATTATGCTGCTACTAGCCTTATGACATTGATTTCATGGCTGAGTGATATTCCACTGTACATAAGTTTCACAACTTCTGTATCCATTTTTCTCTTTCCTGGGATATGGAACGGGTACCGAAGTCGAGGTTCTTGTAAACAGAGCAGCCCTAAGCTTTGGGGTGCCTGTGTCTTGTTGATTTTTAGTCTTCCCAAGATATACGCCCATGAGTGGAAGTGCCCTATGCTCTGTAGCTCTGTTGTTTAGATGTTTTAGGAAACACCATACACTTTTGTAGAGTGTCTGCGGCAATTTTCATCCCGCCCGTCAGCATAACAAGGTTTCCTGTTCTCCATGGCCTGTCCTGCATTTGTGGTTTTTTACACTTTTTTCAGATGGCCGTTTTGACCGGGGGGAAGTGAGACTTCTTTGTAGTGCTGATTTGCTCTCCCAGCTTGCTTGGTTGGCCAAAACGTGTGTATGCTTTTTTACCTGAATATATTCAGGAAGGAACACATACTCCCTTTTTGGCCAACTGCATCATTGTCCAAGTTCTGCCGCTTTTCATGTGCTTTCAAGGAAACTCCAATCTACCTCTTGAAATCTGTTTCCTGCAATTCTGCCTTGCTTTCAAATCCTCTTCGTTGCCTTAACTCAATGTATTTTTGGATGGTAGTTGTCATTTATCACTGTGCAGGTTTGTGAGTTGCAGTGCCCCTGAGCTCCATGTTTCAACTGCCCTTTTTGTGAGCTGGCCCAGAAAACCACAGCATCGCCTCAGGCCCTATCCTGGTTTCGGGGCGTCAGGCTGAGCCTTTGGTGAATTCTTCTTCGTGATGGGAAATGAGAGTAACATGTGCCCGACCAAACACCTCCAGCGAGTCTCTCATTGGTTCCCCCTTTTCCCGTTCATCCTCGGCACATATTGCAAACTGTTCGAAACAGGAGGTTAAAGGTGCTGATTCTCCAAGTGGGGAGATTGTTAGTAAAGCGGCTGGAATGGTGAACCCGAGCACCAGGAGATGAAAAATGAGGTGCGCTGTCGAAACCTTTCATGATCACACGGTGTATCATCCTCTGGGCTTCCCATGCAGCTTTTAGCTGTAGGAAGGTTGCGTTGCACCTGGAGAGTTGGGACCCATGGAATGGGTAGCACACAGTATTACTTTAAAGGGTCTGCATTTGCTCACTCAACCTCACCAATCCTCTCAGTCCCAAGAGTGTCCAACCTTATGTCTCATCCTGCTGTGTGTCTAGGTGTGTTCAATCCATGTTGCATCATAGCCCCTGAGCAAAAGTTATAAGGGTTTTTATGTCTGTCACTGTCTTTTTCTACTATTGTTATATTGGTTACAGCTGATTTTCAACGCTGTTTGTTGCTGTTCTACATCCACTTGATTCACATAGAAACAGACATCAATAAATTCTTTTTCAGATTCTTAACAGTCGTATAGAATTTTTTCTGGTGACTTGAGTGTGCTGAGTGCAGTTCTTTGAGGTTCTGTGTAGGCCTCGTCTATTATCAATTTGGTATTTGGAACGGTATCTTTGCTAATTTCAACCTCCTGGATAATGCCTCACCCCTCCCCACCTTTCCCCTTTGGCAGCCTTATGTGTGTTTTCTACATATTTGACTATGTTTCTGTTTTGTAATTTGTTTCATGTGTAGCCATTGTTGATTCTACCTTTAAGTTATATCTTACGATATGTGTCTTTTTCTTTCTGACTTATGTTACCTAGAATGATCTTACATAACTCCTCCTGAGTTGATGCAACTGGCCTTATTTCATTGATTTCCTGGCTGAGTTATATTCCACTCTACATATGTACCACATCTCTTTTATCCATTTTTTCCTTCCAGGTATATTTAGGTTTTATCCAAGTCGAGGCTCTTTTAAACAGAGAGGCGGTAAACGTTGGGGTGCCTGTATCCTGACGATTTTTGTTTTTCCCAAGATATTCGCCCATGAGTGCAAGTGCCCTATGCTCTGTAGCTCATCTGTTTAGATGTTTTAGTAAACACAGTACACTTCTTCAGTGTGCCCGTTGGCAATTTACATTTCCACTATCAGCCTCACAGGGCTCCCTTCACTCCTCGCCCTGTCCTGCATTTCTGGTGTTTACACTTTATGAGGATGGCTCTTCTGACTGATGCGAAGTGTGATACTTTTTGTAGTATTGATTTGCAATGCCCACTGTTTGGTTGGCTAAAAAGGGTGTATGCCCTTTTCTTTAATATATTCAGGAAAAAAGCATACGCCCTTTTTGGCTAACTGCACCGTTGGCGATGTTCAGCCCCGTTTTTGTGCTTTCATGATGAGTCCTTTTTACCTCTTCAAATCCCTTTCCTGCCATTCTCCCTTGTTTACAATTCCTTTTCGGTGACTTCCCTCAAGACATTTTTCAATGATAGATATTTTCAACTCTGCAGTTTCGTGAATTTTAGTGATCCTGAGTTCCATTTTTCAACTTGTGTTTTTTGGAACTGGCCACAAAATAGTGGGATTTCCTCAAACCGTATTCTTTTTCCATGGGCAATCTTAGCCTTTGGTCATTTCGTCTTCCTGATTGGAAATGAGAGTGACATGTGCCTGTCCGAACACCTAGGACTTTTCTCTCATTGTTTCTCATCCTTCCGCTTCATCCTCTGGACAAATTCCAAACTGTGCGCAACAGGAGGTTGAAGGTGCTGACATCCCCAAGTGGGGAGATTGTTAGGAAAGACGCTGGAGGGGTGAACCCGACTCCCTGGAGATGAGGAGATGAGATGCCTTTTCCAAACTCTTCCCGATCAAATGGTGTACCACCTTCTGGGTGTCAGAGTCATGTTTTAGCTGTAGGAAGGGTCCCGTGCATGGTAAGAGAACACCAGGGATGTTTCCAAATCAGTGTCTCCCTGAACCCTAAACTGGGGAATTTTAAGCTATGGCTACACGTATGTTCATTAAGGGCCTTGGGCAGTAGGCAGAGTCCGAACTTAAGATGATTAAAGTCTTCAGGGTCAGAAGCGCTGACCATCGGCCTCCCTTAGGGTACATTGTATCTGTCATTGATAGATGATGTCAATAAAAATATCTATTCGTTTTCAGATTATTTCCGCTTCTAGGTTATTACAAAATATTGAGTGTAGTTCCCTGTGCTGTACAGTAGTTCTGTGTTGATGATCTATTTATACATAGCAGTGTGTACGTGTTAATCCCAAACTGTTCATTTATCCCTCCCTGCACCTTTCCCCTTTGGTAATAATAAATTATAAGATTTTATGCTTCTCAGAAATGGGGGAGCTGAAAGAGAGGTATCATTTTCAATGGAAAAGCATTCAAAACTATATTGAAGCTTCAGTCAAGATTATTCGATGTACATCCTTGGAAAGAAATCACTTCATTTCTCCAATGTTGACCTGACAAATAAGACAATCCCCTTCACTGAACTTGCCTATACTAAAGTGATGGAAATATCAAATGGAAGTGTTGGAAACATCTTATTTTACCCGAGCCTTATACACGGCTCTAGGTTAATTACAGTTTGGCTCACACATCTGTTCATTGAAGTTACAATGTTCTCAATTTCTGTCACTGATCCTGCAGAGTGGGCCCCAACAAGGGTCCCCTGCCCCGTGTCATTGGAGCCAAGAGAACGAGACTGAGTTTGGTTCAGAAGCAAAGGAAACTTTAGATTCTGATCAGAGAACGGGGAGAGGTGAGAGCGTGCGCTCCCCCGAGGGCTGTGGGCGGGGCTGCTGTGTGGGGATCCCGGCAGCGTCAGCGGGACAGAAGGGGCGGAGTCTCGAGGGCCGGGTTGGCTGGAGCTCAGGCTCCATGTCGCGGAGTCTGCATGGGGCCCCGCGAGCTGAGGTGTCGGCCCAGCCATTTTGCACCAGGAAATAGGTTCTGAAGTGCCGGGTGTGGGACCTCTGCATGTGGAAACCTAGGAGCAAGTGAAATTAGACAAAGCACAAAGGAATCAACGTTAGACTTTACTTTATTGCCCGGATTCTATTTTTATCTCCCAGGATTTTTTCATGGGCTCTGCCGGTGACAAACCCCTCCTCTGCCTTTTGTCCCATTCCTCATTGTTGGGGCGCTGAGGGTGCAGACCCCGCTTCTGTAACTGCTTCGTGCTGAGTCGGGAGGCCTCATACTCGGGGGGAGGGGCAGAACTTCTCCCCAGCAGCCTCCAGGTGAGGTTGACTGTCCCCAGGGCTCTTCCCTCACTGCTCGTCCGCCTGAGCCCCAGCATTTGAAGTGTTATAGATTCTAATGACCTTTAAGGGTGCAGGAAAGAGATGCGCAGAGACGCTGGGGGGGCCGGTTTTACCCCGCCCACATTTGTTCGGCCACCTTAGGCAGACGGTTTCTGCCAGCCTAGATGCTCTGACCAGTAGTCTGCGCTTTCTTCAATTAGGCCCCTGAATTAACGTACAAACAGCACCAGGTGTCAGAACCCTGCCTGCTCAACTCCCACACAGTCCAGGGCCGGTGGTGATCCAGACCCATGACGGCCACTGAGTCAACGGCCTTTTCAAGTAGCCAGGAGTGCAGCCGGTCTCATCGGCCGCCGCCATCACCGCGGTGTCTGTAGGCGTTTCTATGGTGACAGCGTTATTTAGGGTTCCCCCGCCAAGCTTATGAGCTCCGCTCTGGGTGCAGTAAGTCCTGCAAGCAGTAGTCTGCTCTTTTGGGGCACGCTCTTGTTGTTTTCTGAGAGAAGATCCACGTCAAGTGATGGTCACACGGGTCATCATGGGGACCCGTTGCCCCCAGTTGTCCCTCTGGAGGTTGGAGTTGGAGGGCTTCCTCACTCGAGGTCAGTGTGCCCACGGAGCGATGCCTGCAACTTCAGGGCATGGTGGGTGGTTAGGATCACCGTGTGCGGCCCTTTCCCCTTAGGAGGGAGTTGGCCTTGCGGGCTGCGGATTCCAGGTTTTTAGATACCCCCAGTATCTTGGCTGGATGGGGCGGCGGGCCAAGCCCTTGGTGACCGTACTTTCTCCTACCTGGAGGGCATTCTTGCATTGTTCCATTTCAAGAGGTCCCAGTTTTTGCACTAATACTCCAAGGGCGATTCACTTTCTACCCAGAATGTAAAGGTCAAAGGGTTTAGCTAAATTAGGGAGGTCCAGGGCAAGGGTCTGAATTAACTGCTCTTTCCATTCTTGAAAGACCGCTTCTGGATTCTATTCGAACAGATCATCATCTTTTCCTTTCAATGTTTCCTATAGAGGCCCAGCTATTAGACTGTAGTTAGGGATCCAGATGCAGCAAACCCCGACCTCCCTAGGAACCCTTAAGCTGTCTTCTAGGTTTAGAAGGGGTAAGGCTGCAAATGACTTCTTCCCTTTCCTGGGATGGGCTTCTCTGACCTTCTGTGAGAATGAAGCCCAGGCAGGTCACCTTAGTCTGTGATATTTGAGCCTTTGTCTTGGACACCTTCTATCCTTTATTGGCTAGGTAGTTCAGAGGCCTCCTTAGTAGGGCTGGGGATCAGAATGTCGTCTGCATATTGAAGGAGGGTTCCCTTCTCCAGAGGTAGATCTTTGAGGTTTTAGTTAAGTTTCCCCAAAGGTGGTGCGGGAAGTTTTGAACCCTTGGGGGAGGATGGCCCAGCAGTACTGTCTTCCTTGTATGTTGAGTCCTGCCAGTCACAAGCCAAAATTTCTGTGACCTCTGGGACTAATGGAATACAGAAGAAAGCATCATGTACGTCTCATACAGAATACTATGTCCTGGGGGATGGTACAATGACCAGCAGGGTGTAGGAATTAGGAACTATTGGATGCATATCCTCAGTGGCTTCACCGACTGTCCCGACATCTTTACCAGTTCCCCAGCAGCCCACGGGGCTCTCGTGGTCAGGCCCCTCGCAGGATATACAGCTCACCTGGGCAGGTACCCAGCAGCCCACGGGGCTCTCGTGGTCAGGCCCCTCCCAGGATATGGAGCTCACCTGTGCAGCTACCCAGCAGCCCACGGGGCTCTCGTGGTCAGGCCCCTCCTTGGATACGGAACACCCTTGTGCAGGTACCACGGCAGGGCTGGGCACACAGGAACCGTGCGCATAGCCCTCATTGCAGAGCACCCCCATCTCACCTGTCCCTCAGAGCTGACACAGAGCACCTCAGAGCAGGACTTGAACTAACAAACAGCAGCTCCGACAGGTCTGTGACCCTGGGCTTCACTCTGTGTGGCCTCCCTCCGCCTGGTCTTCCAGAGACTTCCACTGCAGCCGGGGCACCAGGTCTCTGTCTCCACCCACCACCCCTCCTCTCCCTGACTCCTGGGTTCCTCTTATTAGGAGAGGGTCTTCTTGAAGTTGTCTCCCACTCATGGGCCAGATAAAATGGTTAGAAAACAAGCCAGGGCTGCAGCCCCTTGTCTATCCTGACCCTCAGGACCTACACGTGTTCCTTGGAACTGACCGGTGCAGCAAGGTCCATTTTATGCAACTGTGAGCCCCTGAGGGGCGAGGAGTGGCTGACCTGGGCAGTCTGACCCGGCCGGCCAGTCCTCCCCAGGTGTGCCTGGGCTGAGGTCAATATAAACACCGCTCCAGGCAGCAAGAGCCCCTGCAGCTGTGCCTGACGCCATATTCTCTGCCCCATCGGCAGTCTCGGGGCTGGGCTGGTGGAAGGGAGTAGGGCCCACGGCTCTGTGCGTGGCCCGGTGCGAGTGGGGCTCTGGTGGACTTTCTGCAGGAGTTGCCGCGCTGCCACCTGCTAAAGAAGAGGATGTGTCACCCATACCTGCCGCTGGAATTTCTCCCCGGGCAGAGGTGAGGACGGAGAAAAGCGGTGGGGGCCGGGACAGGAGGGGTACATTGGGCAGGGAGATGGAAAGCTTCCAGAAGAGCGCCCGGGGCCAGGACCATGCTGGCTGGCCTGCAGGCCCCAAGTCGGCCTCCGTGCTGGTGTGGCTCCATGGCCCTTCCTCTAGGCTTTCAAGTCCTTGCACACATTCAGGTGTTTTAGCTGGGAAGGGTGGGAACAGTTCAGCAGCAGCTGGCCTGGGGGTCAGCTCATGTTTACTCAGGGACGCCTTGACATGGTCCCCCAGCTTTGCAATGAGGACGTTCCTTGCGGGGGGGCTGCTGGCTGCATGAGAGATGATTCCCCACCTCTGACCAACTTCAGAATTGTTTACCACTGGAGCAAGGGTTTTCCTGATAGGGTTTTCCTCTGTGTAACTAGTGGGTTCTTAATTGGCAGCGTGAACGGTGATATCAGAGGTCCCGAATCAGGATGGAAATACTTATCCCCAACTTGTACAGGCAGGCATAAAAACCTGGGGAGGCCGTGTGCAGCCGGCACCCTTAGGGATTGGCTTCCGACTGACCCCTTAACGTTCTGGTGTCCAGCCACTGCTTTAGAATTTCTGGGGCCCAGTGCTGACTCTAAGGGTTCTGTAACCCAGCCTCTGTTGGTCTTTAATGAGACCCGCACTTCCAGGGTCCCACAGAGCAGGGTCCGTGTGACTGTTCTGTGGCTTCTGTAACAAATGACCACAAGCTGGGTGGTTTAAAACAACAGGAATTCATCCTCCCCCAGTCCTGGAGACCAGACATCTGAGATCAAGGTGTTCCAGGATGGACGTCCCTCCAGAGGCTCCAGGATAGGGCTCTTCCTGCCTTTTCCAGCTTTGGGGGGCTCCAGGCATCCCCAGGCTTGCGGCTGCAGCCCTCCTGTCTCTGCCTTCACGTGGCTTCTCCTCTATGTTTGTGTTTCTCCTCTTTTGTCTCATAAGGACTCTCTCAATTGGATTGGGGGCCACGCTAACCCCAGATGGCCTCACCTTGAGACCCTTAACTACATATACAAAGACGCTTTTCCCAGATATGGTCCGGTTCCTGTGTTCTGGGGGGAACATATTTTGGGACCAGCATTCAACCCATTACCTGTGTATAAAATAACCCTAATTTTAGGAGATTACCAAGGTCCCGTATAGATAGCAGCCAGCAGCCATGTGGGTGGGGGTCTGGGGAGAATGAGGACCCTGGAATCACCTGGAAAGGATGAAGTCCTGGCTGCATTAGGTGAGCTCTTCCACCACGGGGCCCGTGGAAAC